>NC_089514.1:1725279-1727779 GCF_036850995.1 Saccopteryx leptura | reverse complement strand
AGCCTCCGGAATAACCTTCACTGGGTGAATTCCCACGAGTGATCCCCGTGGCCGCATCAGAGCACGCGCTACGAGATAGCCACTGCTCTAGAGACCATGCCCACTTGACCATCCTCCGGGCGAGGTCACGCCGGCCAGGAGAAGGGCGGGGCGGGCCCGTGGGGAAGCAGCGATGGGCACGTGTGTCCCCTGTGCGTGCGGCCCTCCACGCTCAGGTTCCGCGGTTTCGGAGAGTCCCAGTGGTACTCAGAGTGTGACTGTTGTGTCGAGAGTCTTGGATCCTCCCTGAGACTCCAGACAGCCAGCTACCTACTTACGAGCGAGGGACACATCGAGGGGGATGAACTTACCCCGCGCCTGGGCGAGCTGGACCCCGCGTGAAGGGCCGCGCAGGTGTGATGCTGCCCGCGGTCAGGACGCAGGACTCGGAACAAGATGGAACCTGCAAGTCCGTCGTCTGGGCGTGTCCAGAGACCTGGAGAGTCCGGACAAGAGGACAAAGGGGGAGGAGGTTGCGTGAACATGCAGGCAGCACTGCCCGCCGTGCCGGGCGCTGGCTGGGTGTCAGCACAGAGCCCGCCGTAGCTCAGCTGGTTCCCGTGACGACACAGCACGATGCAGAGGACACGCCCCAGTGGCTGTTCCATCAGTTGTCCCCCTGGGCTTCAGTGTCCTCACTCTGCCCGCTGGAATCTGGAATTAGGGGACATCTGCCTTGACTTCCAGCCCTGAAGGTCCAGTAACCTCTGGTTTTGAGAGGAATGATCTTGTGTGAGCATCGAGGATGGCAGGGACCTTTCTCGCAGCGGAGGGGTCAGAGGACCTCTTCAGGGCCCACTGTGCCTGCTGGCCAACCCTCGCTCTGCGTACCGGGGACAGTTCTTCAGACTCGTTCAGTTCCTGGGTCGCTGCGTAAAAACAGGGGTAGTCAGGGTCCCCGCCCTGTGGTGAGAGGACTGAGTCCCCAGGAGGCCCCGGAGCCTGGAATCCACGTGGCCTCTGAAGATCTGCACCAGGACTGGACTCCCGGGTCGTGTCCTCCACGTGACATGGGGGCAGCAGAGTCACACGGGACCTGGTGGCTACCTGCTGCACCGCCAGGGTCTGGCCCATGGTTGGCACTTGGCCTGCGTGGGGCGACCCGCTGAAGAGCCGGAGTGAGAAACGATACAGGGACCAGCGCTGGGTCGCAGGGCTCGGCTAGTGTTTCCTCCGCGGCGCCATCACCGCCTTCATCTCTTCCCTGGAGCGCAGTTTTATAGAAAGATGTGCGTCTTTCTGCACCTCCCCTGGACCTTGGAGGAGCCTCAGAGGGCTTTTCCAGGGAAGTCCGGGTCTGACCTCTCGGTAAACAGAAACCCGAGCAGAACCAGAACCGTACGGAACTTGTTCGGCGTGTGGACGGGCTCCCTGTGTGGCACGGGCGCTGACGAGTGAGCACGTCTTCCCGCCACACTGAGGGAGGGACACGGAGGACGAGAGAGGCTGGGGTGAGCGGCCAGGGAGGGGCTGGCGGGAAGGGGTTACGCAGACCCGACCCGGCAGGAGGAAGGAGGGTCCTGTGGCCCCAGGCGTCCCCGCAGGGTTGGCTCTTGGTGTGGACGTCACACGGGTGGAGCTGGTGGGAAGGGGTTACGCAGACCAGGCGGAAGGAAGGAGGGTCCTGTGGCCCCAGGCGTCCCCGCAGGGTTGGCTCTTGGTGTGGACGTCACACGTCACACGAGTGGTGTTAGAAACGGATGCTGGCCGGGGGTGGGGGTGGGGTTGGAGGTCGGCTGAGGGTGGCCACGTGGAGGAGCCTTTCTGGCGTTCCCGACAGCCTGTGGCTCTCATCTCAGCGAGACCCGGAGTGACTCTGATGGGCGTTCTGGGAAGAATGCTGAGAACAGCAGATCCAGAAAGCAACCCCATCCAGACGGAATAATGGCCACCCAGACATCCATACGGGGAGGGCACGTTGCTCTCAACCAGGACTCGAGAGGGAGAGCCCGCCACCTCTCACGGCGCGCAGGGCAGACCGTCTCGGCTGGTCTCTGCTTCGCCGGTTAATTTCTTGTTATGAAGGAGATAAATAGTACACGATTCACACTTCAGCCCGGATGGGGTCGGAGGGGGATGATTAATTTCCAGTGAGAGAGCCGCACTCGTGTGAACGTACCCTGCCAGGAGATGCCTGCGCATCACGACGAGAGAATTGGATCAAAGCGGGCAAGCTTTTGTCATGGAGCCCGGCGTCAGGGGTTGGGAACCCGGCCAGGGAGATGCTTGTGCCTGCAGATTTTTATGAGAAAAAAAACACAACAGAGTTTATCATAAATACACAGAGTTCTGGAAGGGGTGCTTGTGCAGGTAGGAGCCTTGGGGTCGACGAGAACGAAGGTTGCTGAAAGAGGGGAGAGAGAGATGTTGTGTTTCTTTGTGACGTTTTCAAATTCACGGCGATGTCTATGCATGCAGCACGTTTGCTCATTTCTATTTATTTATTTATTTTTTTGCTGGA